>NC_092278.1:13022784-13025284 GCF_036320965.1 Panulirus ornatus
GGTCATGAGGTGGAGGCAGGTCATGGATGTGGAGGCAGGTCATGAGTGTGGAGGTAGGTCATGGGTTTGGAGGCAGGTCATGGGTGTGGGGGCAGGTCATGTGTGTGGAGGTAGTTCATGATGTGGAAGCAGGCCATGAGTGTGGAGGTAGGTCATGGGTTTGGCGGCAGGTCATGGGTGTGCAGGCAGGTCATGGGTGTGGGGGCAGGTCATGTGTGTGGAGGTAGTTCATGATGTGGAAGCAGGCCATGAGTGTGGAGGTAGGTCATGGGTTTGGAGGCAGGTCATGGGTGTGGAGGCAGATCATGGGTGTGGAGAGAGGTCATGAGTGTGGAGGTAGTTCATGATGTGGAAGCAGGTCATGGGTGTGGAGGTAGGTCATGGGTGTGGAGGCAGGTCATGGGTGTGGAGGCACGTCATGGGTGTGGAGGCACGTCATGGGTGTGGAGGCACGTCATGGGTGTGGAGGCACGTCATGAGTGTGGAGGTAGTTCATGATGTGGAAGCAGGTCATGGGTGTGGAAGCAGGTCATGAGCGTGGAGGTAGTTCATTATGTGGAAGCAGGTCATGGGTGTGGAGGCAGGTCATGGATATGGAGGCACGTCATGGGTGTGGAGGCAGATCATGGTTGTGGAGGCAGGTCATGGGTGTGGAGGCGGATCATGGGTATGGAGGCAGGTCATGGGTGTGGAGGCAGGTCATGGGTGTGGAGGCAGGTCATGGGTGTGGAGGCAGGTCATGGGTGTGGAGGCGGATCATGGGTGTGGAGGTAGGTCATGGGTGTGAAGGCGGATCATGGGTGTGGAGGTAGGTCATGGTTGTGGAGGCGGATCATGGGTGTGGAGGCGGATCATGGGTGTGGAGGTAGGTCATGGTTGTGGAGGTAGGTCATGGTTGTGGAGGTAGGTCATGGTTGTGGAGGTAGGTCATGGTTGTGGAGGTAGGTCATGGTTGTGGAGATAGGTCATGGGTGTGGAGGTAGGTCATGGGTGTGGAGGCAGGTCATGGGTGTGGAGACAGGTCATGATGTGGAAGCAGGTCATGGGTGTGGAGGTAGGTCATGGGTGTGGAGGCAGATCATGGGTGTGGAGGCGGATCATGGGTGTGGAGGCAGGTCATGGGTGTGGAGACAGGTCATGAGTGTGGAGGCAGGTCATGGGTGTGGAGACAGGTCATGATGTGGAAGCAGGTCATGGGTGTGGCGGCAGGCCAAGCCATGAGTTGACTACAGTAAACATGGGCAACATGCGTCAGTTACTGGTCCACTCCCCAGCGGTAATCTAGCAATATGACTGAATCACATCCTTGACCAGACGGGTCAGTACCTTCCCGGCCCAGGTATGTAGCCGGTAATCACCAGATGGATGGGTTGATAATCACCAGTTTACGACGATGGCAGTAATTTCTCACGTCATCCGCTGGGTGTGCATACTTCTGTCCCTAATTCTGTCCACAACATGTAATCTTTACGGGGAAAGAATGTCAAGTGGTTATTTTCTCCACGCATGATGGTCATTAACTATGTAATAAGAACTGTGGTCATTAGTCACTGTAATGTTCATATCATTAATGAATTAATTACATTCTTGGTCTATCATTCATCTAGTCCAAGTACGCTCGGCCGTTCACTCCTGGTGTGGCAGTCTCGTAAATGCGTCTCTCTCTCTCTATCTCTCTCTCTCTCTCTCTCTCTCTCTCTCTCTCTCTCTCTCTCTCTAACCTCCTCCTCTCCCTCGATTCCTGAGAGTTTGAGGAGGCGGAGGAGGTGGACAGGGTGGGTGCAGAGCGATAGACGGAGGTCTGGTGGCGTTGACCCCAGTCCAGCCTAGTAACTGCTGATGCCGGGGAACCCCCCCACAGCCCCCCACCCCACCCCTTGCCCAGTCAGTGGCCTCTTCACGGACTATGTCAATGGGTTGCTTCGAGGTATGGATTGGATCCTTCTGCAAAAGCTCATAAGGGAAGTGAAAGTCAGGAGGATCGCATCAACTTACCAAAGGGATCTAAAACCGACTCCAAAGTTGGTATGATACAAAGTTGATGAAGTTCAACCCAAGCAAATGATAAGTAATGAAGAAGCTACACAGTGAAGGAAGGACTCAATATGATTATCATCAACCAGGAAGTAAGCTTCAGGATCCTGTGTGTGAGAAGAGCTTGGGAGTCGACTTCGTCCTCAATATGTCTCCAGAATCCTACATCAGGACAGTTAGGGAGAAAAACTGTCCGCTGGCAAGTTATCAAAATAGCCTTCAAGTTTACGTATAAGAAAATAATATGAATCTGTTCATAATCTACATAATGCTAAAGCCAGAGTATGAATTTCATGTTTGGTCACTGCACCTAAAGAAGTGCAAAGAGAATATAGAGAAGGTTCAGAGGAGAGCAACAGAGAAGGTACCAGAAGTAAGAGAGGAAAGTTAGAGGGAATTTAAGATAGGAAAGAGTGTTCAAGAGACGGGGCCCAAGAGTGTAAAACTTCTTCCCAGTTCAGTACAA